>NC_060178.1:95914169-95948170 GCF_021184085.1 Oncorhynchus gorbuscha
TTAACACAGTTAAAAGTTTAATGACTGTCATAGGAAAAAACTGAAGATGGATCAACATTGGAGTTACTCCACAATACTAACCTAATTGACAGAGTGACCGGAATAAAGCCTGTACAGAATACAATGACTCCCAAAGATGCATCCTGTTTGCAACAAGGCACTAAAGTAATACTGAAAAAAAAAGTCAAAGCAATTCACTTTTTGTCCTGATACAAAGTGTTATGTTTGGGGCAAATCCAATACAACACATTACTGAGTACCACTCTCCATATTTTCAAGCATAGTGGTGGCTGCAACATTATATGTGTTATGGGTATGCTTGTAATCGTTAAGGACTGGGGAGTTAGCAAGAATACAGTGACTATTCCCACATAAAATTGAAATACATTTTTTAAGCTATCATTATGGGGTATTTTGTAGAGATGGGTGATATACATTTATTTTTTAAAAATCCTTTCTGAATTCAGGCTGTAATAAAATGTGGAATAAGGGGTATGAATACTTTCTGAAGGCACTGTACATTCTCTGACAGGCTGTTGAAACAACGCACATGCATACACCCACACACACACGCCACAAAAGTGATAACATCATGTATAAACATTTTAAAATACCATGGTTCTACTGTAGTTGTTTAAAAGTTGCTTTACCGTGCAGGTGAAGGCTTCCAATCCCTTCATTCTACAGTAACTTTCATCCTTCCCTCAAGTCCTTTTCCACCAACTTTATTATGAACACTGTAGAAGGATTCCTAGAAGAAGTTTCCACATTTGAAAGACCCAGAGAGTAAAGCTGTGACTCAGTGTGGTTCCATTTCTCTCATTTCTTCAGAGAAGCCCTCCCACTTATACAGAGACAAGGTTAGCCTTGAGATTGTGTTCACTCAGCAAGATTGGGGCTGAAGAGAAATGGCTGCTCTCTCATAGGGTTTTAACAGGCCCAAATAAACACAGCAGGCATTCTTTAAATGCTCTATGTAGATATTGCCCATAGTCACAGATCTAGGATCAGCTTACCCACCATAAATTCTAACTTTAACCATTAGTGAGGAGAAACACAAAACAGACCTTAGATCAGTGTCTTGTAGCAACTTCATACTACTCCATAAACCCTGCATGAGCCAGACTGACTGTTTGAAAGCTCCATTCCATCGAACCTCAGACACCAATCAGAGCCCTGTCCCTCTATAGATCCCACTACTCTTCAAACCATCTGGGGTTCCTAACAGTAAAACAACTGAAGAGTCTGACACATCCACATGATCTACAAATTAGTAGAACAACCCAGCTGCTGCTCTTAACGGATGCTCCTAAAATTGTCTGTTGAGTGGCTCAACCTTGTTGATCTAAAGCCTATGAGAGCTACACCAGTCTGAGCCAACAGTTAAAATGATAGGTAGGTTGTCACACTTGGACAACAAGACTTTTAGTCAATAGTTGTGCAGGTGGTTAGTAGACTGTAGACACACATTGGGCCTTTGGCACAACGCAGTCTTTGAACAGTCATCTTCTGGGCTGTCCCAAATGGCATCCCTATGGTGCTGGTCAAAAGTAGTGCACTATAAAGGGAATAGGGTGCCATTTGGGACATACTGCTGGAGCAGCCTGGGAGGTAGAATCTTTTTATGTCAACACAAAATGAGCTGGTTAGCGACGGTGGTCCAACATCTGTGACGTTAGTTACTGAGCAAATTGGACCAGTGTGTTTGGTCCTGTTAATGTGCAGCTGAACACTGGAACTCTTTGTGTTGTAAGGCCTCACTGCTGATCTGCTTTATAGGCTCAGAACAGACCGGTGATATTAACCACAGTCACATTCTCAAATGGTACCCTATTCCCTATATAGTGCACATGTAGTACATCAGGGTCCATACGGTGTTCTTTGGGACACACATCAGTTTCTGGTTGGTCCCTAAACTTCAGTGGCTGAGCTAACACCCCTGCTGTTTACTCAAGCAGTGCAAAGGTGTGCTGGCTTAAAAAAGTTGCATAGGTGTGAAGCAGAGGACTTTATGTGCGTTTCAAGATGCAGTGTGTTTAAAGTATTCTGGGTGTGAAATAACCATAAGTGTGAAAGTGTGTTTTAATGTGACTATGTTGGCTATGGAAAGAGTATGAAGTAGCCCTTCACTCCTTTCTCTTCAAGTTAATCAGAGCTGACAACTGGGAACCCATTCCAACTTTAAACACAACTATACCCTACACACTATTTAACACATGGGAATCTTTCATTAAGAGAAAACATCAGGATCTACCCCATGACACAGTTCTGGATCTACCCCATGACACAGTTCTGGATCTACCCCATGACACAGTTCTGGATCTACCCCATGACACAGTTCTGGTCCTACCCCATGACACAGTTCTAGTCCTACCCCATGACACAGTTCTGGTCCTACCCATGACACAGTTCTGGTCCTACCCCATGACACAGTTCTGGATCTACCCCATGTCACAGTTCTGGATCAACCCCATGACACAGTTCTGGATCTACCCCATGACACAGTTCTGGTCCTACTCCATGTCACAGTTCTGGTCCTACCCTGTGTCACAGTTCTGGTCCTACCCCGTGACATAGTTCTGGTCCTACCCCGTGACACAGTTCTGGATCTACCCCATGTCACAGTTCTAGTCCTACCCCATGACACAGTTCTGGTCCTACCCCATGTCACAGTTCTGGTCCTACCCCATGACACAGTTCTGGTCCTACCCCATGACACAGTTCTGGTCCTACCCCATGACACAGTTCTGGTCCTACCCCATGACACAGTTCTGGTCCTACCCCATGACACAGTTCTGGTCCTACCCCATGACACAGTTCTGGTCCTACCCCATGACACAGTTCTGGATCTACCCCATGACACAGTTCTGGATCTACCCCATGACACAGTTCTGGATCTACCCCATGACACAGTTCTGGTCCTACCCCATGACACAGTTCTGGATCTACCCCATGACACAGTTCTGGATCTACCCCATGACACAGTTCTGGTCCTACCCCATGACACAGTTCTAGTCCTACCCCATGACACTGTTCTGGTCCTACCGCATGTCACAGTTCTGGTCCTACCCCATGTCACAGTTCTGGTCCTACCCCATGACACAGTTCTGGTCCTACCCCATGACACAGTTATGGATCTACCCCATGTCACAGTTCTAGTCCTACCCCATGACACAGTTCTGGATCTACCCCATGACACAGTTCTGGTCCTACCCCATGACACAGTTCTGGTCCTACCCCATGACACAGTTCTGGTCCTACCCCATGACACAGTTCTGGTCCTACCCCATGTCACAGTTCTGGTCCTAACCCATGTCACAGTTCTGGTCCTACCCCATGTCACAGTTCTGGTCCTACCCCATGACACAGTTCTGGTCCTACCCCATGTCACAGTTCTGGTCCTAACCCATGTCACAGTTCTGGTCCTACCCCATGTCACAGTTCTGGTCCTACCCCATGTCACAGTTCTGGTCCTACCCCACAGTTCTCCCCTGCTGTGCTCTTTAGCCTGTTGACATACACACCTATGCAACCTACATGTACAAATTACCTCGACTAACCTGTACCCCTGCACATTTACTCGGTACCGGGCCCTCTGTATATAGCCTCGTTATTGTTATGTAATTCGACTGTGTTACTTTTACTTTATTTAGTAAATATTTTCTTAACTCTATTTCTTGAACTGCACTGTTGGATAAGGGCTTGTAAGTAACACTTCACAGTTGTATTTGGCACATGTGACAAATACAATTTGATACACTACCAGTCAAAAGTTTGGATACACCTACTCATTCAAGGGTTTTTCTTAATTTGTACTATTTTCTACATTGTAGAATAATAGTGAAGACATCAACACCATGAAATAACACATGGAATCATGTAGTAACCAAAAAAGTGTTAAACAATTCAAAATATATTTTATATTAGAGATTCTTCAAAGTAGCCACCCTTTGCCTTGATGTCAGCTTTGCACACTCTTGGCATTCTCTCAACCAGCTTCACCTGGAATGATTTTCCAACAAGGAGTTCCCACATATGCCGAGCACTTGTTGGCTGCTTTTCCTCCACTCTGCGGTCCAACTCATCCCAAACCATCTCAATTGGGTTTAGGTCCGGTGATTGTGGAGGCCAGATCATTTGATGCAGCCTCCTATAGATCCCTGGCTGGGGACCACTGATATATAATATATTCTACAGCCTCCTATAGATCCCTGGGTTGGGACTGGGGAGCCCCTGTGTTTGGAGAGGGATTACACCAGAGAATTCTCCCCCTTTCTCCCTCCCTTGTTATTCACCCTGACTTATCCACTAAACACATTTCTCCCGACCCCTAGCCCCCCGCTCATTCTTCCTGCTCCTATCCCAACCCCTTTACCTAAAGACATGTCCCCTCTCCCCAACCCGCCCAGCACCCTCTCCCCCTTCCTTCCCAGTTCACCCGCCCAGCACCCTCTCCCCCTTCCTTCCCAGTTCACCCACCCAACCCTTCTCCCACAGATTCCCAATGCACCCCTGCCATCTAAAGGGGAGGTGGGGGTGGTGGAGGAGGAGGGGGGCAGATTCCTGTAGAGTGAGAGAACAAACACAGCAGTGTGTTCCTCCTACTTATGTCTCCTGCTCTCCTCTAGTTGCTCAGGAACTTCCTCCCTCTGGGAACCCAGGGTCTACCACCACACACACATGCTTCCCAACCCTACTGAGACACACCCAGGGCAAACAACCAGCAGCTGCCATGCCTTTCCACCACATACACAAGCTGTCATGTGCTTAACCATTCCATATCCCCTGCCAGCCATGGTTACACACACACACACGCACACACGCACACACACACACACACACACACACACACACACACACACACACACACACACACACACACACACACACACACACACACACACACACACACACACACACACACACACACACACACACACACACACACACACACACACTTTCATTAGAACATCAGTTCTTCTATACCATCTTTACTCAGACATCTGTTCCGTCCTTCTATACCACCTCTACTACTGTCTACTCAGACATCTGTTCCGTCCTTCTATACCATCTCTACTACTGTCTACTCAGACATCTGTTCCGTCCTTCTATACCATCTCTACTACTGTCTACTCAGACATCTGTTCCGTCCTTCTATACCATCTCTACTACTGTCTACTCCAACATCTGTTCCGTCCTTCTATACCATCTCTACTACTGTCTACTCCTACATCTGTTCCGTCCTTCTATACCATCTCTACTACTGTCTACTCCAACATCTGTCCCATCCTTCTATACCATCTCTACTACTGTCTACTCCAACATCTATCTGTGCTCTATATAATACAGTGTGTTCTATATGATGTGTTCTATATGTTCTATATGATATGCTCTATATATAATACAGTGTGTTCTATAGGATGTGTTCTATATAATATAATAATAATAATAATAATAAATGCCATTTAGCAGACGCTTTTATCCAAAGCGACTTACAGTCATGTGTGCATACATTCCACGTATGGGTGGTCCGGGAATCGAACCCACTACCCTGGCGTTACAAGCGCCATGCTCTACCAACTGAGCTACAGAAGGACCATATACATATACATACATACATACATACATACATACATACATACATACATACATACATACATACATACATACATACATACATACATACATACATACATACATACATACATACATACATACATACATACATACATACATACATACATACATACATACATACATACATATATGATATGCTCTATATAATACAGTTTGTTCTATATGATGTGCTCTATATATAACAGCGTGTTCTATAGGATGTGTTCTATATGATATGCTCTATATAATACAGTGTGTTCTATATGATGTGCTCTATATAATACAGTGTGTTCTATATGATATGCTCTATATAATACAGTGTGTTCTATATGATTTGTTCATATGATATGCTCTATATAATACAGTGTGTTCTATATGATATGCTCTATATAATACAGTGTGTTCTATATGATATGCTCTATATAATACAGTGTGTTCTATATGATACAGTGTGTTCTATATGATGTGTTCTATATGATATGCTCTATATAATACAGTGTGTTCTATATGATGTGCTCTATATAATACAGTGTGTTCTATATGATATGCTCTATATAATACAGTGTGTTCTATATAATACAGTGTGTTCTATATGATTTGTTCATATGATATGCTCTATATAATACAGTGTGTTCTAAATGATACAGTGTGTTCTATATGATTTGTTCATATGATATGCTCTATATAATACAGTGTGTTCTAAATGATACAGTGTGTTCTATATGATTTGTTCATATGATACAGTATGTTCTATATGATTTGTTCATATGATATGCTCTATATATTACAGTGTGTTCTATATGATACATTGTGTTCTATATGATTTGTTAATATGATACAGTATGTTCTATATGATTTGTTCATATGATATGCTCTATATATTACAGTGTGTTCTATATGATATGCTCTATATATTACAGTGTGTTCTATATGATACAGTATGTTCTATATGATTTGTTCATATGATATCCTCTATATAATACAGTGTGTTCTATATGATATGCTCTATATATTACAGTGTGTTCTATATGATACAGTGTGTTCTATATGATTTGTTCATATGATATGCTCTATATAATACAGTGTGTTCTAAATGATACAGTGTGTTCTATATGATTTGTTCATATGATATGCTCTATATAATACAGTGTGTTCTAAATGATACAGTGTGTTCTATATGATTTGTTCATATGATATGCTCTATATAATACAGTGTGTTCTATATGATTTGTTCATATGATATGCTCTATATAATACAGTGTGTTCTATATGATATGCTCTATATAATACAGTGTGTTCTAAATGATACAGTGTGTTCTATACGATTTGTTCATATGATATGCTCTATATAATACAGTGTGTTCTATATGATTTGTTAATATGATACAGTATGTTCTATATGATTTGTTCATATGATATGCTCTATATATTACAGTGTGTTCTATATGATACATTGTGTTCTATATGATTTGCTCTATATATTACAGTGTGTTCTATATGATACAGTGTGTTCTATATGATATGCTCTATATATTACAGTATGTTCTATATAATACAGTGTGTTCTATATGATACAGTGTGTTCTATATGATTTGTTCATATGATATGCTCTATATAATACAGTGTGTTCTAAATGATACAGTGTGTTCTATATGATTTGTTCATATGATATGCTCTATATATTACAGTGTGTTCTATATGATTTGTTAATATGATACAGTATGTTCTATATGATTTGTTCATATGATATGCTCTATATATTACAGTGTGTTCTATATGATACATTGTGTTCTATATGATTTGTTAATATGATACAGTATGTTCTATATGATTTGTTCATATGATATGCTCTATATATTACAGTGTGTTCTATATGATATGCTCTATATATTACAGTGTGTTCTATATGATACAGTATGTTCTATATGATTTGTTCATATGATATCCTCTATATAATACAGCGTGTTCTATATGATATGCTCTATATATTACAGTGTGTTCTATATGATATGTTAATATGATACAGTGTGTTCTATATGATTTGTTCATATGATATGCTCTATATATTACAGTGTGTTCTATATGATTTGTTCATATGATATGCTCTATATATTACAGTGTGTTCTATATGATTTGTTCATATGATATGCTCTATATATTACAGTATGTTCTATATGATTTGTTCATATGATATGCTCTATATATTACAGTGTGTTCTATATGATTTGTTCATATGATATGCTCTATATATTACAGTGTGTTCTATATGATACAGTGTGTTCTATATGATTTGTTCATATGATATGCTCTATATATTACAGTGTGTTCTATATGATACAGTGTGTTCTATATGATTTGTTCATATGATATGCTCTATATAATACAGTGTATGTTCTATATGACAGTATGTTCTATATGATTTGTTCATATGATATGCTCTATATATTACAGTGTGTTCTATATGATACAGTGTGTTCTATATGATTTGTTCATATGATATGCTCTATATAATACAGTGTGTTCTAAATGATACAGTGTGTTCTATATGATTTGTTCATATGATATGCTCTATATAATACAGTGTGTTCTAAATGATACAGTGTGTTCTATATGATTTGTTCATATGATATGCTCTATATAATACAGTGTGTTCTATATGATTTGTTCATATGATATGCTCTATATAATACAGTGTGTTCTATATGATATGCTCTATATAATACAGTGTGTTCTAAATGATACAGTGTGTTCTATACGATTTGTTCATATGATATGCTCTATATAATACAGTGTGTTCTATATGATTTGTTAATATGATACAGTATGTTCTATATGATTTGTTCATATGATATGCTCTATATATTACAGTGTGTTCTATATGATACATTGTGTTCTATATGATTTGTTAATATGATACAGTATGTTCTATATAATACAGTGTGTTCTATATGATATGCTCTATATATTACAGTGTGTTCTATATGATACAGTGTGTTCTATATGATATGCTCTATATATTACAGTATGTTCTATATAATACAGTGTGTTCTATATGATATGCTCTATATATTACAGTGTGTTCTATATGATACAGTGTGTTCTATATGATTTGTTAATATGATACAGTATGTTCTATATGATTTGTTCATATGATATCCTCTATATAATACAGTGTGTTCTATATGATATGTTCAATATAATACAGTTTGTTCTATATGATACAGTGTGTTCTATATGATTTGTTAATATGATACAGTGTGTTCTATATGATTTGTTCATATGATATGCTCTATATATTACAGTGTGTTCTATATGATATGCTCTATATATTACAGTGTGTTCTATATGATACATTGTGTTCTATATGATTTGTTAATATGATACAGTGTGTTCTATATGATTTGTTCATATGATATGCTCTATATATTACAGTGTGTTCTATATGATACAGTGTGTTCTATATGATTTGTTAATATGATACAGTGTGTTCTATATGATTTGTTCATATGATATGCTCTATATATTACAGTGTGTTCTATATGATACATTGTGTTCTATATGATTTGTTAATATGATACAGTATGTTCTATATGATTTGTTCATATGATATGCTCTATATATTACAGTGTGTTCTATATGATACAGTGTGTTCTATATGATTTGTTAATATGATACAGTATGTTCTATATGATTTGTTCATATGATATGCTCTATATATTACAGTGTGTTCTATATGATACAGTATGTTCTATATGATTTGTTCATATGATATCCTCTATATAATACAGTGTGTTCTATATGATATGCTCTATATATTACAGTGTGTTCTATATGATATGCTCTATATAATACAGTGTGTTCTATATGATAGTGTGTTCTATATGATGTGTTCTATATGATATGCTCTATATATTGCAGTGTGTTCAATATTTACATTTACATTTACATTTAAGTCATTTAGCAGATGCTCTTATCTAGAGCGACTTACAAATTGGTGCATTCACCTTATGACATCCAGTGGAACAGCCACTTTACAATAGTGCATCTAAATATTTTAAGGGGGGAGGGGGGGTGAGAAGGATTACTTTATCCTATCCTAGGTATTCCTTAAAGAGGTGAGGTTTCAGGTGTCTCCGGAAGGTGGTGATTGACTCCGCTGTCCTGGCGTCGTGAGGGAGTTTGTTCCACCATTGGGGAGCCAGAGCAGCGAACAGTTTTGACTGGGCTGAGCGGGAACTGTACTTCCTCAGTGGTAGGGAGGCGAGCAGGCCAGAGGTGGATGAACGCAGTGCTCTTATTTGGGTGTAGGGCCTGATCAGAGCCTGGAGGTACTGAGGTGCCGTTCCCCTCACAGCTCCGTAGGCAAGCACCATGGTCTTGTAGCGGATGCGAGCTTCAACTGGAAGCCAGTGGAAAGAGCGGAGGAGCGGGGTGACGTGAGAGAACTTGGGAAGGTTGAACACTAGACGGGCTGCGGAGTTCTGGATGAGTTGTAGGGGTTTAATGGCACAGGCAGGGAGCCCAGCCAACAGCGAGTTGCAGTAATCCAGACGGGAGATGACAAGTGCCTGGATTAGGACCTGCGCCGCTTCCTGTGTGAGGCAGGGTCGTACTCTGCGGATGTTGTAGAGCATGAACCTACAGGAACGGGCCACTGCCTTGTTGCTCTATATACGTTACAGTGTGTTCTATATGATACATTGTGTTCTATATGATTTTTTCATATGATACAGTGTGTTATGTATGATATGCTCTATATATTACAGTGTGTTCTATATGATACATTGTGTTCTATATGATTTGTTCGTATGATTGCTCTATATAATACAGTGTGTTCTATATGATACAGTGTGTTCTATATGATGTGTTCTATATGATATGCTCTATATATTACAGTGTGTTCTATATGATACAGTGTGTTCTATATGATTTGTTCATATGATACAGTATATTCTATATGATTTGTTCATATGATATCCTCTATATAATACAGTGTGTTCTATATGATATGCTCTATATATTACAGTGTGTTCTATATGATATGCTCTATATATTACAGTGTGTTCTATATGATACATTGTGTTCTATATGATTTGTTCATATGATACAGTGTGTTCTATATGATATGCTCTATATATTACAGTGTGTTCTATATGATACATTGTGTTCTATATGATACAGTATGTTCTATATGATTTGTTCATATGATATCCTCTATATAATACAGTGTGTTCTATATGATACATTGTGTTCTATATGATTTGTTCGTATGATATGCTCTATATAATACAGTGTGTTCTATATGATACCGTGTGTTCTATATGATGTGTTCTATATGATATGCTCTATATATTACAGTGTGTTCTATATGATACAGTGTGTTCTATATGATTTGTTCATATGATATGCTCTATATAATACAGTGTGTTCTATATGATACAGTGTGTTCTATATGATGTGTTCTATATGATATGCACTATATATTACAGTGTGTTCTATATGATACAGTGTGTTCTATATGATTTGTTCATATGATATGCTCTATATATTACAGTGTGTTCTATATGATACATTGTGTTCTATATGATTTGTTCTATATGATATGCTCTATATAATACAGTGTGTTCTATATGATACAGTGTGTTCTATATGATGTGTTCTATATGATATGCTCTATATATTACAGTGTGTTCTATATGATACAGTGTGTTCTATATGATTTGTTCATATGATATGCATATATTACAGTGTGTTCTATATGATACAGTT
Organism: Oncorhynchus gorbuscha; assembly: GCF_021184085.1. NCBI lineage: Eukaryota > Metazoa > Chordata > Actinopteri > Salmoniformes > Salmonidae > Oncorhynchus > Oncorhynchus gorbuscha. The sequence goes on from NC_060178.1 coordinate 95,925,555, forward strand.
GTGTTCTATATGATATTACAGTGTGTTCTATATGATATGCTTATATATTACAGTGTGTTCTATGATACATTGTTCTAAATGATTTGTTCTATGTTCTTTGTTCATATGATTTGTTCTATATGATATGCTCTATATATTACAGTGTGTTCTATATGATATATTACATTGTGTTCTATATGATACAGTTGTTCTATATGATATGATATAGATACAGTATATGTTATGTGTATATGATACATTGTGTTCTATATGATTTGTTATATGATATGATATCTATATATTACAGTGTGTTCTATATGATGATATGCTCTATATAATACAGTGTGTTCTATATGATTTCTTCATATGATATGCTTCTATATTACAGTGATTTGTTCATATGATATGCTCTATATATTACAGTGTGTTCTATATGATACATATGATTTGTTGTTCATATGTGTTCTATATGATATGATATGCTCTATATATTACAGTGTGTTCTATATGATTTGTTAATATGATACAGTATGTTCTATATGATTTGTTCATATGATATGCTCTATATATTACAGTGTGTTCTATATGATACATTGTGTTCTATATGATTTGTTCATATGATATGCTCTAGTATGTTCTATATGATTTGTTCATATATATGATATAATACAGTGTGTTCTATATGATTTGTTCTATATGATATGCTCTATATATTACAGTGTGTTCTATATGATACAGTGTGTTCTATATGATTTGTTCTATATGATACAGTGTGTTCTATATGATACATATAATATGATACAGTGTTCTATATGATACAGTATGTTCTATATGATTTGTTCATATGATATGCTCTATATAATACAGTGTGTTCTATATGATTTGTTCATGTGTTCTATATGATTTGTTCGTATGATATGCTCTATATAATACAGTGTGTTCTATATGATTTGTTCATATGATGTGTTCTATATATTATGTGTTCTATATGATATGTCTATATATTACAGTGTGTTCTATATGATACAGTGTGTTCTATATGATTTGTTCATATGATACAGTGTGTTCTATATGATATGCTCTATATATTACAGTGTGTTCTATATGATACATTGTGTTCTATATGATTATGTTCTATATGATTTGTTCATATGATATCCTCTATATAATACAGTGTGTTCTATATGATACATTGTGTTCTATATGATTTGTTCATATGATATGCTCTATATAATACAGTGTGTTCTATATATATGATACAGTGTGTTCTATATGATGTGTTCTATATGATATGCTCTATATATTACAGTGTGTTCTATATGATACAGTGTGTTTGTTAATATGATACTATATGATTTGTTCATATGATATGCTCTATATATTACAGTGTGTTCTATATGATACAGTGTGTTCTATATGATTTGTTCATATGATACAGTATATTCTATATGATTTGTTCATATGATATGCTCTATATAATACAGTGTGTTCTATATGATATGCTCTATATATTACAGTGTGTTCTATATGATATGTGTTCTATATGATATTATATTACAGTGTGTTCTATATGATACATTGTGTTCTATATGATTTGTTCATATGATACAGTGTGTTCTATATGATTTGTTCATATGATATGCTCTATATATTACAGTGTGTTCTATATGATACATTGTTTTGTATATGATTTGTTAGTATACAGTTCTATATGATATGATACAATATGATATGTTCTATATAATACAGTGATATATGATATGTTCTATATGATACAATATGATATATTCTATATATTACAGTGTGTTATATATGATATGTTCTATATGATACAGTATGTATATGATACAGTATGTTCTATAATCTATATGATGTGTTCTATATGATACAGTGTGTTATATATGATATGTTCTATATGATACAGTATATGATATATTCTATATATTACAGTGTGTTATATATGATATGTTCTATATGATACAGTATGTTCTATATGATACAGTATGCTGTTCTATATAATACAGTATGTTCTATATGATATGTTCTGTATGATACAGTATGTTCTATATGACATGTTCTATATGATACTTTCTATATGATATGTTTCTATATGATTTGTTAATATGATACAGTATGTTCTGTATGATTTGTTCATATGATATGCTCTATATATTACAGTGTGTTCTATATGATATGTTCAATATGATACAGTGTGTTCTATATGATGTGTTCTATATGATATGCTCTATATAGTACAGTGTGTTCTATATGATACATTGTGTTCTATATGATTTGTTCATATGATATAGTATGTTCTATATGATTTGTTCATATGATATGCTCTATATAATACAGTGTGTTCTATATGATGTGTTCTATATGATATGCTCTATATATTACAGTGTGTTCTATATGATGTGCTCTATATGATATGCTCTATATAAAACATTGTGTTCTATATGATATGCTCTATATATTACAGTGTGTTCTATATGATACATTGTGTTCTATATAATACAGTGTGTTCTATATGATGTGTTCTATATTATATGCTCTATATAAAACATTGTGTTCTATATGATATGTTCTATATATTACAGTGTGTTCTATATGATACAGTGTGTTCTATATGATGTGTTCTATATGATATGCTCTATATAAAACATTGTGTTCTATATGATATGTTCTATATATTACAGTGTGTTCTATATGATACAGTGTGTTCTATATGATGTTTTTCTATATGATATGCTCTATATAAAACATTGTGTTCTATATGATATGCTCTATATATTACAGTGTGTTCTATATGATACATTGTGTTCTATATGATTTGTTAATATGATACAGTGTGTTCTATATAATTTGTTCATGATATGCTCTATATAATACAGTGTGTTCTATATGATGTGTTCTATATAATACAGTGTGTTCTATATGATATGCTCTATATATTACAGTGTGTTCTATATGATACATTGTGTTCTATATGATTTGTTCATATGATACAGTATGTTCTATATGATTTGTTCATATGATATGCTCTATATAATACAGTGTGTTCTATATGATATGCTCTATATATTACAGTGTGTTCTATATGATACATTGTGTTCTATATGATTTGTTAATATGATACAGTATGTTCTATATGATTTGTTCACATGATATGCTCTATATAATACAGTGTGTTCTATATGATTTGTTAATATGATACAGTATGTTCTATATGATTTGTTCATATGATATGCTCTATATAATACAGTGTGTTCTATATGATGTGCTCTATATAATACAGTGTGTTCTATATGATGTGTTCTATATGATATGCTCTATATAATACAGTGTGTTCTATATGATGTGCTCTATATAATACAGCGTGTTCTGTATGATATGCTCTATATAATACAGTGTGTTCTATATGATGTGCTCTATATCAAATGTAGACCGCATTATCTTCCAAGAGAATTCTCTTCGATTATAATCACAGCCGTATATATCCCCCCCCAAGCAGACACATCGATGGCTCTGAACGAACTTTATTTAACTCTTTGCAAACTGGAAACCATTTATCCGGAGGCTGCATTCATTGTAGCTGGGGATTTTAACAAAGCTAATCTGAAAACAAGACTCCCTAAATTTGATCAGCATATCGATTGCGCAACCAGGGGTGGTAAAACCTTGGATCATTGTTACTCTAACTTCCGCGACGCATATAAGGCCCTGCCCCGCCCCCTTTGGGAAAGCTGACCACGACTCCATTTTGCTGATCCCTGCCTACAGGCAGAAGCTAAAACAAGAGGCTCCCACGCTGAGGTCTGTCCAACGCTGGTCAGACCAAGCTGACTCTTCACTCCAAGACTGCTTCCATCACGTGGACTGGGACATATTTCGTATTGCGTCAGATGGAAATATTGACGAATACGCTGATTCAGTGTGCGAGTTCATTAGAACGTCCGTTGAAGATGTCGTTCCCATAGCAACGATAAAAACATTCCCAAACCAGAAACCGTGGATTGATGGCAGCATTCGCGTGAAACAGAAAGCGCGAACCACTGCTTTTAATCAGGGCAAGGTGTCTGGTAACATGTCCGAATATAAACAATGCAGCTATTCCCTCCGCAAGGCTATTAAACAAGCTAAGCGTCAGTACAGAGACAAAGTGGAATCTCAATTCAATGGCTCAGACACAAGAGGCATGTGGCAGGGTCTACAGTCAATCACGGACTACAAGAAGAAACCCAGCCCAGTCACGGACCAGGATGTCTTGCTCCCAGGCAGACTAAATAACTTTTGCCCGCTTTGAGGACAATACAGTGCCACTGACATGGCCTGCAACGAAAACATGTGGTCTCTCCTTCACTGCAGCCGAGGTGAGTAAGACATTTAAACGTGTTAACCCTCGCAAGGCTGCAGGCCCAGACGGCATCCCCAGCCGCGCCCTCAGAGCATGCGCAGACCAGCTGGCCGGTGTGTTTACGGACATATTCAATCAATCCCTATACCAGTCTGCTGTTCCCACATGCTTCAAGAGGGCCACCATTGTTCCTGTTCCCAATAAAGCTAAGGTAACTGAGCTAAACGACTACCGCCCGTAGCACTCACTTCCGTCATCATGAAGTGCTTTGAGAGACTAGTCAAGGACCATATCACCTCCACCCTACCTGACACCCTAGACTCACTCCAATTTGCTTACCGCCCAAATAGGTCCACAGACGATGCAATCTCAACCACACTGCACACTGCCCTAACCCACCTGGACAAGAGGAATACCTATGTGAGAATGCTGTTCATCGACTACAGCTCGGCATTCAACACCATAGTACCCTCCAAGCTCGTCATCGGGGTCGAGACCCAGCCCTGTGCAACTGGGTACTGGACTTCCTGGCGGGCCCCCAGGTGGTGAGGGTAGGCAACAACATCTCCTCCCCGCTGATCCTCAACACGGGGGCCCCACAAGGGTGCGTTCTGAGCCCTCTCCTGTACTCCCTGTTCACCCACGACTGCGTGGCCACGCACGCTCCAACTCAATCATCAAGTTTGCGGACGACACAACAGTGGTAGGCTTGATTACCAACAACGACGAGACGGCCTACAGGGAGGAGGTGAGGGCCCTCGGAGTGTGGTGTCAGGAAAATAACCTCACACTCAACGTCAACAAAACTAAGGAGATGATTGTGGACTTCAGGAAACAGCAGAGGGAACACCCCCTATCCACATCGATGGAACAGTAGTGGAGAGGGTAGCTAGTTTTAAGTTCCTCGGCATACACATCACAGACAAACTGAATTGGTCCACTCACACTGACAGCGTCGTGAAGAAGACGCAGCAGCGCCTCTTCAACCTCAGGAGGCTGAAGAAATTCGGCTTGTCACCAAAAGCACTCACAAACTTCTACAGATGCACAACCGAGAGCATCCTGGCGGGCTGTATCACCGCCTGGTACGGCAACTGCCCGCCCACAACCGTAAGGCTCTCCAGAGGGTAGTGAGGACTGCACAACGCATCACCGGGGGCAAACTACCTGCCCTCCAGGACACCTACACCACCCGATGTTACAGGAAGGCCATAAAGATCATCAAGGACATCAACCACCCGAACCACTGCCTGTTCACCCCGCTATCATCCAGAAGGCGAGGTCAGTACAGGTGCATCAAAGCTGGGACCGAGAGACTGAAAAACAGCTTCTATCTCAAGGCCATCAGACTGTTAAACAGCCACCACTAACATTGAGTGGCTGCTGCCAACACACTTTAATAATGGGAATTGATGGGAAATGATGTAAATATATCACTAGCCACTTTAAACAATGCTACCTTATATAATGTTACTTACCCTACATTATTCATCTCATATGCATATGTATATACTGTACTCTACATCATCGACTGCATCCTTATGTAATACATGTATCACTAGCCACTTTAACTATGCCACTTTGTTTACTTTGTCTACACACTCATCTCATATGTATATACTGTACTCGATACCATCTACTGTATGCTGCTCTGTACCATCACTCATTCATATATCCTTATGTACATATTCCTTATCCCCTTACACTGTGTATAAGACAGTAGTTTTGGAATTGTTAGTTAGATTACTTGTTGGTTATCACTGCATTGTCGGAACTAGAAGCACAAGCATTTCGCTACACTCGCATTAACATCTGCTAACCATGTGTATGTGACAAATAAAATTTGATTTGATTATATAATACAGTGTGTTCTATATGATATGCTCTATATAATACAGTGTGTTCGATATGATACAGTGTGTTCTATATGATTTGTTCATATGATATGCTCTATATAATACAGTGTGTTCTATATGATTTGTTCATATGATATGTTCTATATAATACAGTGTGTTCTATATGATACAGTGTGTTCTATATGATGTGTTCTATATGATATGCTCTATATATTACAATGTGTTCTATATGATACATTGTGTTCTATATGATTTGTTCATATGATACAGTGTGTTCTATATGATATGCTCTATATATTACAGTGTGCTCTATATGATACATTGTGTTCTATATGATTTGTTCATATGATACAGTGTGTTCTATATGATATGCTCTATATATTACAGTGTGTTCTATATGATACATTGTGTTCTATATGATTTGTTCATATGATATGCTCTATATATTACAGTGTGTTCTATATGATACAGTGTGTTCTAAATTATTTGTTCTATATAATACAGTGTGTTGTATATTATGTGTTCTATATTATATGTTCTACATGATGTGTTCTCTATGATACAGTAGGGTCTATAGTGTTTTATATGTGGTCTTTTTTAACGTAACCTTTATTTAACTAGGTAAGTCAGTTAAGAACAAATTCTTATTTTCAATGACAGCCTAGGAACAGTGGTTAACTGTCTTGTTCTGGGGCAGAACGACATATTTTTATCTCGTCAGCTCGGGATTCGATCTTGCAACCTTTCGGTTACTAGTCCAAAGCTCAAACCACTAGGCTACCTGCCAACCCATGATACAGTATATTCCATATGATGTGTTCTATATGATACAGTGTGTTCTATATGATACAGTATATTCCATCTGATGTGTTCTATATGATACAGTATGCTCTATATGATACAGTATATTCCATATGATGTGTTCTATATGATACAGTATGTTCTATATGATACAGTATGCTCTATATGATACAGTATATTCATATGATGTGTTCTATATGATACAGTATGTTCTATATGATACAGTATGCTCTATATGATACAGTATATTCCATATGATGTGTTCTATATGATACAGTATGTTCTATATGATACAGTATATTCCATATGATGTGTTCTATATGATACAGTATGTTCTATATGATACAGTATATTCCATATGATGTGTTCTATATGATACAGTATGTTCTATATGATACAGTATATTCCATATGATGTGTTCTATATGATACAGTATGTTCTATATGATACAGTATATTCCATATGATGTGTTCTATATGATACAGTATGTTCTATACAATATCGTCTCTATGGTAGTGTATGTTCTATATGATATGTTCTATATGACGATTTCTATATGATACAGTATGTTCTATATGATACATTAAAATTAGTTTTTCAACCACTCCACAAATGTCTTGTTAACAAACTATAGTTTTGGCAAGTCGGTTAGGAGATCTACTTTGTGCATGACACAATTAATTTTTCAAATAATTATTTAACTTCTAATTCACTGTATCACAATTCCAGTGGGTCAGAAGTTTACATACACTATGTTGACGGTGCCTTTAAACAGCATGGAAAATTCCAGAAAATGACATCATGGCTTTAGAAGCTTCTGATAGGCTAATTGACAATTTGAGTCAATTGGAGGTGTACCTGTGGATGTATTTCAAGGCCTACCTTCAAACTCAGTGCCTCTTTGCTTGACATCATGGGAACATCAAAATAAATCAGCCAAGACCTTAGAAAAAAAATGTGTAGACCTCCACAAGTCTGGTTCATCCTTGGGGGCCTGACCTTGGGGGCCTGACCTCAATCCTATAGAAAATATGTAGGCAGAACTGAAAAAGTGTGTGTGAGCAAGGAGGCCTACAAACCTGACTCAGTTACACCAGCTCTGTCAGGGAGGAATGGGCAAAATTCACCCAACTTATTGTGGGAAGCTTGTGGAAGGCTACCCAAAATGTTTCACCTAAGTTAAACAATTTAAAGGCAATGCTACCAAATACTAATTGAGTGTATGTAAACTTCTGACCCACTGGGAATGTGAAGAAGGATATGTATCCAGGCACTCTGCGATGCGTCGGCATAAGAACATCCTTATCCATGGTATATTGGCCATATACCACACCCCTCGTGCCTCATTGCTTAATTAATGATATGTTCTATATGATATTTTAAGAGAGAAAGAGAAAGAGAGAAAGGTGTCCTGGAGGACTTGGTAACAGTACAAGACAAATCTACCCTGTGGACAAAATGTGTGTGTATGCCTACGTGTGTTCCTCCCTACCTGTTCTTTGGCTTTGGACACCCAGGTCTGGAACAGCAGATCCAATCTGGACTTGTGGTACTTCCTGGTGGTCTTCACCGCTATGAAAATGTCTTTCAGCTCCAGAGGGTTCCTGGGCCGAGACCCTCAGCCCCGTCACACCCCCAGTTCTGTGGAGGAAGTCCCCCTCTGACCCTGTCTGAGAGTCTATATGCTTCCCAGCGCCCTGGGTGTCAGCTTGACGAGCTGTATACACCCAGTCCCCATCCACAGTCCTCTTGGTCTCTCTTTGGTGTACTCTGCCCCATAGAGTCACCATCAATCCCATTACGCCCCACTGTCACTTTCCCCCCATATCTGTCTGGAGAGGAACCACCAGACGTCCAGGGTGCCGGGGCAGGCTTGCTGTGGGCCCGGGGCCGTGGGAAGGTCCCCTGATGCTGTGAGGGCTGGAGGGTGGGGATGAGGAGCAACAGGGCACAGAGAGCTAGGGAGAACAGGAAGCAGAGCTTGCTGACACCTATTGAGGAAACATGCATCCTGATTGGCCACTGGAGGCCTGTCGCCCGCCAGCGCCAGCTTTGCTCCCCACACACTGCCGTGTCCCATCTTTATGACCTCACACGGGAACCTGAAGAGACTTCGACACACAACATCATTATCATCATCACCCTCACCACCCCCAAGCATTTAGACTGATGATTCATAAATATCGCCACCAGACAATTCACATTGACGACCCCCCCTGTACACTGCTGCTACCTCGATGTTTGTTTGTTACCTATGCGTAGTCACTTCGCCCCCCACCTACATGTACAGATTACCTCAACTAGCCTGTACCCTGCACACCGACTCGGTACTGGTGCCCCAGTATATAGCCTCGTTATTCTTATTCTGTTACTTTTTGTTAGTGCCTACTTGGTAAATATTTTCTTATTTTTGAACTGCACTGTTGGTTAAGGGTCTGTAGGGCAAGCTTTTGACGGTAAAGTCTACACTTGTTGTATTCGGCGCATATGGCAAATGAAGGTTGATTTAATTTGATCATAAAATGACAGTGACACACTTGAGAACATAATCTAGCAGGAAACTGGCTCCTGCACTGGGTTTACTGTAGCCTGGGTGACTGACAGACCAGACTGTTTCTACGTAAAAGGATCAAGTTTTCGCTGTACAACTGTATAAATATTCTGTCCATCTCAAATGGCAGAAACTCTTTCTTCTGTCTGACGACTAACTTTTGCTGAATTGGCAAAGACAGACATGTAGAGTCTGGAAGTTCTCCCCTCTTGGCACATCATCACTCACGCCCTGCAATTTGTCAGTTTATAAGTGTCACATTAAATAGCAAGACTTACCTTCAGTGTGAGCAATTTCCTGTTTGCTGCTATTTTCAGAGGGAATGATACTTCAACTGGTAACAGATGTCTGTTGTAGGAAGCAGAGGGGATGAAATCCAGCCCCTTTTTCTTTACTAAAAATTAGCCTCCTTAAAGAAATATGAGCTCTTAGCACATACATAGATATGTGGATATAGCATGAAGGAGAAAAAATGGTTTATGAATAGAGGCGAATCATTTACAGGATCGATGTAAATAAATAATCCTAATGCATAAAATAAATGTTAATCCCAAACTAGGCAAGTTATCTAAAACAGTCAAAAATAGAAATATTTTTCCTCTGAAGATTATGCATCGTAAATCTGGCATTGTGGGGGCACTGCCAATAGAAACAGGTCTGACTGCTGTGGGCTTGGCAGGATTTTAAAAACGTATGAATGCAAAAACAATGCGATTTAGCACCATTATCGGCTCTTAAAACTACTTAAAGTTTAAAAGGATGTTTAGAGTGGTGTTGTGCCCATTTCGTGCATGTAGGCCGTCCTACGGTAAACAAGAGAGGCAAGAGTCTGTGGTCTAATAAATTATTGAATTAGGCTACATTAGAGTATGAACATGTAGCACTTCTAATCATCGATCTTGTGGCAATAATGTACAATAACCCTAAGTATGCCGATTTACTTAAAACACGTATTCTGTGATGAAGAAAATAGCTACATTGTAGGCCTAATAACTTACTTACATGGAAAGAAAATAAACCACATGGCTGTGGATTTACATCTTGTACATTTTGAAAAACAAAACACCAGGGAACTGGTCACCAATAATGAATTAAGTGAGCAGAATCTGACCAAAGAAGAGATAAATAAAGGTTTCCGGGCGCTTTTAATCCTCTTCAACGATAGTCTCTTTTTTGTCTCATCGTCTTGATTTTGATTCGATCGGTCCTCAAACTTTAACCATCGCTTTCAGCAGCTCGCTTATACGACCGCGATTCAAAGTAGCCAAGCTGCACTCCGCAAGTCAAATGCAAGTGAATTAAACAACATCATGTGTTTCCATTGCGATTATAAACGGCTTATGTTTCTCCGATTCCTCTCAAACCACCTACTATTAACTTCCTCTCCAAAATAAAATCATCCGAAACTGAGCGCCCTCTGGCTGGTGATGCTGACCTGGCCCTTGCTACAATATGTAACTTTTTGGGAGAATCGAACACATTCACATAGAAATATGAGTTATAGATATTTCATTCATATTGAAAGCAAGTATACGAAGCGGTAGTTATGTTCTATGTGTGCTACTTCTATGCTTCCCATGCTGAAGTTTCGTTTTGCGTCTTTTACATTCGGTTTTACACGCCAGCTTCAAACAGATGGATATACAATATTATTGGTTATGGAAATATACATTCCACAGCGGTTTAGATCGTACACTGATTCCCTATCCAAAGATTGCTTGTTTTGTCACAAACTGAAATTAGGCGAAGCGAACTATCAGGATTTTTGCAACCAGGAAATGGCGGATCGATTTCCGCATAATGAATCTGTCCCTGTGGCATAGAAGCCTAGGGGTGTATTCATTACGCCAATTATGTTGCAAAACTTTTTCTTAAACGGAAGCAAACTGTTTGGACAAATGATTACACCCCAGGCTATAGCTAGGCTACCTATCAGTTTTCGACCATGTTTCATCTTTTTTTTCGTCTGCATCCGACACATCTGGAGCGGAGCAGACGTCGTTACGTAACGATCCCTGCTGTGAACCCATGCGCCGGATGTGATAGCCGCTGTTGATGCAGAACGACAGCAACGGGAAAAGATGCCTTTGCCTGTGCAAGTATTCAACTTTCAGGTAATTAATAATCGATTTTAATGCGTTTTTACCCAGCAACGGTGTGGCGGGGATGCACGTGGAGAAGGCTGTGCCCGTGTTTACTTTGGAGCGAGGAAAATTCGATAAGCACGAGAGCTTCCTTGCAATGATCAATTGAGTAGTTAGTTAGGGCCGCTAGCCGTACTGGCAAGCTAGGCTAACTTTCGCAAGTTCATATAGCTAAATATATAGCGTTATATTTCCATTCATTGTTATTCCATGCCAACTAAGTGTTAGAATGATCTACTCGTTTTTGAGAAAGGTGCCTATGCATTTCAGGGAAGCTGTTCGCTGGTAATTTATGGCTTCAGTTCAGACACTTTTGACAGTCATGGGGTATTTAACTAGCTAGCTAAGTCAGCTAGTAGTTTAGCAAGCCCTTTTTTAAATGTAAATATCCAGTAGGATATGCGCGATCTGGCCACTGTGGGAGTGTAACGTTAGTGTATGACTATTGATTACCTTGTTAACCTGGTTGCAGACTAGGGCTGACCCCATTTAGTTGACTGGTCGATTGTTTGGTCAATAGGCTGTTGGTCGACCGTGATGTCTTTTAGTCAACTTGACTGTTGGTCGAGCAGCAGCAGCAGCAAAACACACACACACACACACACACACACACACACACACACACACACACACACACACACACACACACACACACACACACACACACACACACACGTGTATAGTACAAATAAAGAAAACGCGTGTGTGTGTATATATATATGGCACCAGTCAAAAGTTTGGACACACTCTTTCCAGGGTTTTTCTTTATTTGTACTATTATTGTAGAATAATAGTGAAGACATCAAAACTATGAAATAACACACATGGAATCATGTAGTAAACAAAAAAGTTAAACAAATCCAAATATATTTTATATTTGACATTCTTCAAAGTAGCCACCCTTTGCCTTTGACAGCTTTGCCCACTCTTGGGATTCTCTCAACCAGCTTCACCTGGAATGCTTTTCCAACAGTCTTGAAGGAGTGGCTGCTCTTCCTTCACTCTGCAGTCCAGGGTAGCCTAGTTGTTAGAGCGTTGGACTAGTAACCGGAAGGTTGCAAGTTCAAACCCCCGAGCCAACAAGGTACAAATCTGTTGTTCTGCCCCTGAACAGGCAGTTAACCCACTGTTCCTAGGCCGTTATTGAAAATAAGAATTTGTTCTTAACTGACTTGCCTGGTTAAATAAAGGTAAATAAAAATATAAAAAATAAACTCATCCCAAACCATCTCAATTGGGTGATTGTGGAGGCCAGGTCATCTGATACAGCAATCCATCACGCTCCTTGATCAGCCTGGAGGTGTGTTTTGAGTCAGTCTTGTTGAAAAACAAATGATAGTCCCACTAAGCGCAAACCAGATGGGATGGTGTATTGCTGCAAAATGCTGTGGTAGCCATGCTGGTTAAATATGCCTTGAATTTTAAATAAATCACAGACGATGTCACCAGCAAAGCACCATCACACTTCCTCCTCCGTGCTTCACGGTGGGAATTACACATGCGGCGATCATCCGTTCACCTATTCTGCGTCTCACAAAGACATGGTGGTTGGAACCAAAAATCTCAAATTTGGACTAATCAGACAAAAGTACAGATTTCCACCTGTCTAATGTCCATTGCTTGCGTTTCTTGCCACAAACAAGTCTCTTCTTCTTATTGGTGTCCTTTAGTAGTGGTCTTGAATAATTAGCTTAAACAATAAACTGTTCCATTTTGGAAATTGCATTCATGAATGAATGCGACTGTTTTTTAGTCTTTGCTGTAATAAAGGCTTTACAAAAAAATGTTACAACATACTCTCTGGTATGCTTATAATTGGTTTTGTTTACATTGTTCCAAACGGTCAGAAAAATGATATTGTAATCTACCTGCACCTGTTTGGAGCACCACATTGGAACACATAATATGTGCCTGCTCCTTACCTTGAATTTTGATCTCCAGTATTTTCCACAACTAGTAAAATTTATTCCACACATCTGACTTCTCCATTTACCTCATTAGCAACCAGTAAACACACCCCTGTTTCAAGTTTATCACGTCCTCTGCATCCATTTTGCTGTTCCGAGTTTGTTATAACCAATGTATTGATGTGATTCTGATGGGCTTTAGGTCAGGCCCTATTGGTCACATCCATGCAATGCTTACATGTGTCACGTAATGAGAGCAAAAGTTGAAGGAATAGGGAATGTTTTTCCTAAACAAATGGGATTTCAGTAACAGAACTTTTCAGTCAAATGGCTGTAATTATGTTGCGGCTTCAGCAACACGGACAGCACGATAAACACTGATGGTGACTGCAGCAGGGAGGAAAGAGTGACAACAGGTGCTAGTTACACAGTCACTCGCTTTCTTTAAAAAAAACAGAGCAGCAAGTCTGAGCCCAGATGGGCACAATCCAAATCAATTGCTTATCGGACTCCCTCTAGGTCAACCAATATTTTGTTTAGCCGGGACAGCCCTATTGCAGTCAGTATTCCCCTCGTTGATTGTTCCACACTGTTCAGTGTATGTCCTCTCTTCTTCAGGGGTTGTGGAGCCCATGCAGATAGATGCTGACCACAAGAGGACCAGCACAATGTACCAGATGTCAACTATGTGGTGGAAAACCCCACACTGGTATGAATCTATTCCCCTACTAATATTGTAAAAGCCCACTTGTTTCCTGTGGACTGGACTCCAATACAACACAAATTACACGTTTCTACTGAGATCAAATGAATCTATAGAATCGGTATGTGTAATATTAAGTGAAAATCTCACTCACTGAGGTGTGTGTGTGTCTCTGTCTTTCTCTCTCTAGGACCTGGAGCAGTATGCGTCCAGCTACAGTGGTCTGATGCGCATTGAGAGGCTGCAGTTCATAGCAGAGCACTGTCCCCAGCTCCGGGCAGAAGCCTTGAAGATGGCCCTGTCCTTCATCCACAGGACCTTCAACGTTGACGTGTACGAGGAGATCCACCGCAAACTCACAGAGGCCACCAGGTACGTGTAGATGTAGCTCGGGCCTAGCTTAGCCTGTTGTTGGAAAGTGTCTTCAGTTGTTTTCGTTGAGTGTTTGATTCATTTGAGGTATGTGTGTTCAGAGAGGTCCAGGTGGCTACAGATGCCGTTGTGGAGGGCGGGCAGTGATCCCCTCCTCTAGACACAGCGTGGGCGAGTCGACCAGGAAAAAGCCCTGCTCAAACTGGAGAAACTGGACACTGACCTGAAGAACTACAAAGGCAACTCCATCAAAGAGAGCATCAGGTGGATTGGAGAAGCTACGATTGTTAGGGCACCAAGTAGATAATAAACTCCGATTTGAATAATCCTCACCTCCAAGAGGATCGGCCTGAGTAAGGTGCTGGATTGATTTCTAAATATTGATCACTTAGAAGTAATCACTGAGTAGTTGACAAGTAGTACTAGTTTTTAATGTAAGGTAATTTGCAATGAAAAGTTGTAGAGTTCATTTGTAGATCAGTCATTCTGCATAGTGTTTTGTTCAGGCCAAAGGGGAGAAACAGACATTTTCCTTTCCTGCCTATATTTGACATTTCAGTCATTTTGCATATGCTCTAATCCAGAGTGATTTACAGAGCAATTAGGGTTAAGTGCTACGTTCAAGTGCACATCGACAGATTTTCCACCTAGTTGGTTACTGGCCCAACGCCTTAACGGCTAGGCTACCTTCCACCCTCTGGTATTGACCCGAACCCTCTCCATGCTATTTATTTTCACTTCAGGCGGGGTCATGATGATCTTGGGGACCACTACTTGGACTGCGGTGACCTCAGCAATGCCCTCAAGTGCTACTCCAGAGCCCGAGACTACTGCACTAGCGCCAAGCATGTCATAAACATGTGTCTTAATGTTATTAAGGTATGTCACCATTATAGTTAGTGTTCAATGTTCTGATGTATTATTTTTTGTCCAGAGAGCAGGGGATATTTTTTTTAAGGGCGCCAATAGAGACGGCAGCCGAGCTTCTAGCCCCAAGGCAATTTCTTTTACAAGCATTTCGCTACACATTTCGCTGCAATAACATCTGCTAACAACTGTATGTGACCAATAAGATTTTATATTCCTCTCTCTCTCATTCTCTCCCTCACTCGCTTGAACTCTTGCTTTCTCTGTGATCTGATTAACTCCACTGACAAACACTAGAGGGCAGTCTTGAAATTTGTGTCCTGTAGGCTTTCTTTACTGAAATGTGTGTTTTCATCTATCAGGTTAGTGTCTACCTCCAGAACTGGTCCCACGTCCTTAGTTATGTGAGCAAAGCTGAATCCACTCCAGAGATAGTAGAGGTAAGTTATTGGTTCCTCTGAGAGAAAAAGCTTAAGTCTTCTAAAAGACAAACCCAGAAGTGTTCTTCTTTACTGAAGGGATGTCTTCTTCTTTACTGAGGGAATATCTTTGTTCTTTTGTTTCAGCAACGAGGGAGAGAGATTGCCAGAGTCAGTCAGTCCTAACCAAATTAAAATGTGCTGCAGGTAATTCACTCTTTGTTGTGCTACAAAGAGATGTACAGAGCAAGGAGGGTTAGTGTATACTATTGAATAAGCTATATTCAGTGGATAGGACAAACATCCATTCCTCCTGCCAAAGCTCTTAGGCCTATGTGTGCACACAGTGCCTTATGCTCATGGCACAGGATATGTGATTTATGACATCATGCTTCTGACACGATCCTATTTAGAAATATTGTTAATTTAAAAGACGGTTTGTTTTTGTTTAATTTGATTAATTAACTTATTTGAAAGATTTACATCCATGGGTGAGAACATACATGGCTCAAATGCAATGCTATTTCTGAAGAAGTGCAAATGTGATCGCAAGATGGTTCCATGATGTTTATAAAACATGACATTTATAGCAGTATAATGGTGAGTGGATATTCCCCGCTCTCTGTATATTGGCTCTTTATCCAGCTCCTGTGAAAAGTTTGGCTGTGCATAAAACCCTTCATAGTCTGCCTTTATGGTGTCAAAATACAGTTTCAGGCATTACCTTCTTAAAACAAGTTAAATATTTATTAGAATTTGATTATAATTGTACACTGTCTTTTTTTAGGCCTAATCAATAGCCTAGTGAATTTAATCTTACTTATTGACTATGTTTGCCATGTCCAGACTACAATTTACAACAGGCCTAGCCCTTATATCAGTGTGAATGCAATTAGAACCATGTGGACTGCAAACATGTTAAAAATATTTAGCAAATATGGGGCAGGCTATTTAATGGACTAACATTTGAGTTGGAGTTGATAACAACGCAATACATAAAAGACTGTAAATGCACAACTTGAAGCAACCACATATTTAGCCATGGAGCACTTTCTGATTGGCCACTGAGGGGCCAAACCTCGACACACCTACAACTTGTTTATTCATCAAAACCCAGCACTTTCACACTACCGCCAGCTTACCTGCCCAGAATTCCTGGTGGCAAAAATATCAAAAGATTTGGGTATCTGTACTTCACTATTTACATTTCTGACAACTTTTACTCTTACTTTACTACATTCTTAAGTAAAATAATGTACTTTTTTCTCCATACATTTTCCCTGACACCCCAAAATACTCATTACATTTTTTTTATGCTTAGCAGGATAGAAAAGTGTCCAATTCACATACTTATCAAGAGAACATCCCTGCCCATCCCTACTGCCTCTGATCTGGTGGACTCACTAAATACAAATGTTTCATTTGTAAATTATGTCTCACTGTTCTTAATATAAGGAATTTGAAATTATTCATACTTTTACTTTAATACTTAAGTATATTTTAGCAATTACATTTACTTTTGATACTTAAGTATATTTAAAACCAAATACTTTATACTTTTACTCAATTAGTATTTTACTGGGTGACATTTACTTGAGTAATTTTCTATTCAGGTGTCTTTGCTTTTACTCAAGTATGACAATTGGGTACTTTTTCCACCACTGACCAAGTCCGATCCTAAGCTATTATGTCAACATTAAAATTATATTCCTTAAAAGCCCAATGCAACCATTTGTATATCAAATCATTTATAGATAACACCAAATGCCTTACTGTAATAGTTTTCCATTTAAAATGGACAAAAATCACTTGTAGCAACAAACAAAAAATATTTCTCAGGCAAGAATTTTGCTAGGACAGTCTGGGAGGGTCTGAGGTAGGGAAGGAACTTTATACTGCTATTGGGAGAGAGCTCTTTATATTTATTTCTTTGAACTCTTTGTTTATTTGTATTTATTTGTTAATACATTTCAAATGATAGTAATAGCAAATAAAAATAGGACATCACTACAAGTATATATTTTTCTTAAACATACAATAACATTAAAATAAAGCTAATAAATAAAAATCACTACGCGTTTCAAAAGTTAAAGTACCTCAAATAAAATAAATATAATCAAGTCAGGGATTACAGTGGTATACACCTATGATAGAGTTGTAAGAATACGTAGATGTTTTGCTGTTATTGACTAATTCTAGAGATTTTACTAAATATTTGATTTCAAGTAAAAATATATTGCATTGACAGATTTTCAAATGTTTGTTTTTGTCTATGTAAAATTTACCAGAGAAATGAAGAACATAATGACAAATTGAGTACCTTTATTGTCATTTGAATAATAACACATTACAAATTCTATTTATTAATCAATTTACCTGGTGGTGTCACCAGGCAAGCCGAACTCCCGCCCATGCAAACAGACTTTTTTTCACTTTAAAGTGTTAGTTTTTCATCCAAACATCAAAATACTGCCCCTACACTCAAGAGGTTGACAACAAAGTCAAGGTATTGGAGTGGCCATCACAAAGGCCTGACCTCAATCCTATAGAAAATATGTGAGCAGATCTGAAAGTATGTGTGAGCAAGGAGGCCTACAAACTGACTCAGTTACACCAGCTCTGTCAGGAGGAATGGGCCAAAATTCACCCAACTTATTGTGGGAAGCTTGTGGAAGGCTACCTGGAAACGTTTGACCTAAATTAAACTATTTAAAGGCAATGCTACCAAATACTAACTGAGTGTATGTAAAACTTCTGACCCACTGGGAATGTGATGAGACATAAAAGCTGAAAATAATTATTATTCCTACATTTCACATTCTTAAAATAAGGTAGTGATCCTAACTGACCTAAGACAGGGAATTTTTAATAGGATTAAATGTCAGGAATTGTTTAAAAAAACAGAGTTTTTAAATGTATTTGGCTAAGGTGTATGTTAACTTCCAACTTCAACTGTAAGTGTTTCACCCGTTCTCTAGAAGGTATAAAACACTAACAGATGCCAACCTTCGACAAACACGCTAACAACAGATGCCAACCTTAAAGGGTGAGACGCTCATACTAATACTTTGTTTAAATGAAAATGGATTAGTTTTAAACCGACTAATCCATTGTGCTTTTTACCGGGTTTTCTCCTCGTTTAATCTTGACCTCTCGTTGCTGTTCCTCCTCCCGTCTGTCTGTGGTTCTGTCTCCCAGGCCTAGCAGAGCTGGCCTCCAGAAAGTACAAACAAGCAGCCAAGTGCTTCCCTGCTGGCCTCCTTCGACCACTGTGACTTCGCTGAGGGTTGGTCTGCCTGTCTGTGACTTCACTGAGGCCTGTCAGCTTGCCTGTCTGTCGGCTTGCCTGTCTGCCTGTCTTTCTGTCTGTGTAGTATCTTAAAGGTGAAGTCTGTGACTTCCCACAGTTGCCTTTTTAAAAGTGAACTCTGTACTTTCGCAGTCCCCTGTGGCCAGAGAAAGTAAGAACATACTTTAAAAAACAAAAATGTTGCTGTTGATGAATGGAGAGTTCTCCATAATGTGTTAGTGTTTTATCAAAATTGCTAGTAGACAAATGCTAATTATTGTTTCTGTTGATGTACCAATGTCCTGTACTTTATGGCGCTATTGATTGCGTGTGTGTCGTGCGTCTCCAGCTCCTGTCCTCCAGTAATGTAGCTGTGTACGGAGGGATGTGTGCCCGCCACCTTTGACAGAACAGGAGCTGCAAAAACGTCATCTCAAGCAGGTGTGTACGCCTTGTGTTTCTGCTGTATAAACTGTGTGTGTTCCTGTATCGTAAGTGAGATGTCCAACAGTCCACCATCATTGATTCATGTCTTTGTTGTCCCAGCTCCTTTAAATTATTCCTAGAGTTGAACCTCAGGTCCGTGACATCATCTTAAGTTCTACGAGTCAAAGTAAACTGTCTCAAAATGCTGGACGAGATCAAGGTGAGATTGATGTTTTAAAGATGTAAGATCAGTAATCAATACTAATGATGCATTGGTGTGAATACCACAAAACAGAGTAGAAGTTGGAAACGGAATGAAACAAAGTAACTAAAGCAAGTAACATGATTTGACACGCTGGAAAACAATGATGCCATTATGTTGATGATGATGTTGATAACACGTGTTTGAAAGCTGTCCTAAATTCAGACTGCCACCCTCTTTCTCTCAGGATAACCTGCTGTTAGACATGTACCTGGCCCCCACGTACAGACGCTCTACACACTGATCAGGAACAGAGCTCTCATACAGGTGAGACAGATGCGACAAAAAACAATTCTCCAGTACTCCATAATACTGAACATCAGCATTGGGTATTCTGTTGTCTTCCTTGAACACTCACAACTACGTTTGAGTTCTAATAATGAATTTGTCAATCATGTCTCCCCATCGACTTAATTAGGCAATCATGCGGCTGAGGGAAAGAATCAGATACAAACTTCTCTGTCATACTTATAGCTCAGGGGCAGCGATCAAAACTACATTTAGCTGAGGATTGTGAATAACTCTGACCCCTAGCGGCAAACATCTACAGGGGATAAGTCCCAAACGGCACCCTAGCTCCCCTATATGGTGCACTACTTTTGACCAGAGCTCTAGGGTGTCAATTGGCTGCCACAGGGTTAATCTGACCAGCAGATAGTGGATGGACAACCAGGGTAAACTGGACCAGCAGGTAGTGGATGGACAACCAGGGTAAACTGGACCAGCAGGTAGTGGATGGACAACCAGGGTAAACTGGACCAGCAGGTAGTGGATGGACAACTAGGGGTAAACTGACCAGCAGGTAGTGGATGGACAAATCAGGGTAAACTGGACCAGCGGGTAGTGGATGGACAACCAGGGTAAACTGACCAGCGGGTAGTGGATGGACAACCAGGGTTAACTGACCAGCGGGTAGTGGATGGACAACCAGGGTTAACTGACCAGCGGGTAGTGGATGGACAACCAGGGTTAACTGCACCAGCGGGTAGTGATGGACAACCAGGGTTAACTGACCAGCAGGTAGTGGATGGACAACCAGGGTTAACTGACCAGCAGGTAGTGGATGGACAATAAACTAGGTTAACTGACCAGCAGGTAGGATGACAACCAGGGTTAACTGACCAGCAGGTAGTGGATGGACAAATCAGGGTTAACTGGACCAGCAGGTAGTGGATGGACAACCAGGGTTAACTGGACCTGCAGGTAGTGGATGGACAACCAGGGTAAACTGGACCAGCAGGTAGTGGATGGACAACCAGGGTTAACTGGACCAGCAGGTAGTGGATGGACAATCAGGGTTAACTGGAACAGCAGGTAGTGGATGGACAACCAGGGTTAACTGGACCAGCAGGTAGTGGATGGACAACCAGGGTTAACTGGACCTGCAGGTAGTGGATGGACAACCAGGGTTAACTGGACCTGCAGGTAGTGGATGGCACCAAAATGGTGGTTCTGCTAAGGTTATTTAATCTTTGCACTAAATTAGTTCTACTTAACATCTTGGTCTGCCTTTTCTGTTTTACCACAGTGGGATGATTGTGTGAGTTACACTGGTGTAATGTTATAAATATGTAGTCAAAAAATGAACATAAAACATTCAGCAGTTCCTGTCCCCTGCTCCCATGGCCAGTATTATTGGGTGTGTTTGCAGGAAGGTCTGCTGTAATCTATACTGTTGTTTTGTTTAGGTGTAGTGGGTATAGTGGTGTGGGTGAGGGGCATGTGTGTGTGTGTGCCGACAGTATCTCTGTACTTTTCATGCGGATGTGTGTGCGTGTGTGTGTCAGTACTTCAGCCCGTACGTGTCTGCAGACATGACTAAGATGTCCCAGTCCTTCAACACCACAGTGTTATCTCTGGAGGATGAACTGACCCAGCTCATACTGGAGGGACTGATCAACGCACGTATAGACTCTCACAGCAAGGTAACACACACACACATGTATAGACTCTCACAGCAAGGTAACACACACACACATGTATAGACTCTCACAGCAAGGTAACACACACACACACACACACATAGACTCTCACAGCAAGGTAACACACACACACATGTATAGACTCTCACAGCAAGGTAACACACACACACACATGTATAGACTCTCACAGCAAGGTAACACACACACACATGTATAGACTCTCACAGCAAGGTAACACACACACACACGCGTATAGACTCTCACAGCAAGGTAACGCGCACACACGTATAGACTCTCACAGCAAGGTAACACACACACACACACACACACACACACACACACACACACACACACACACACACACACACACACACACACACACACACACACACACACGTATAGACTCCACAGCAAGGTAACACACACACACACACGTATAGACTCTCACAGCAAGGTAACACACACACACACGTATAGACTCTCACAGCAAGGTAACACACACACACACGTATAGACTCTCACAGCAAGGTAACACACACACACGTATAGACTCTCACAGCAAGGTAACACACACACACGTATAGACTCTCACAGCAAGGTAACACACACACACGTATAGACTCTCACAGCAAGGTAACACACACACACGTATAGACTCTCACAGCAAGGTAACACGCACACACGTATAGACTCTCACAGCAAGGTAACACGCACACACGTATAGACTCTCACAGCAAGGTAACACGCACACACGTATAGAC